>NW_019957591.1:196098-206554 GCF_002910315.2 Salvelinus sp. IW2-2015
TACAGTGTAAACGTTTCACTCACATTTTCTGAAGTCAATTATGGCTATAAACTATTGTTCTCAAAGTATTTCTGTCATTTAGTTTCATAGCTTGACTCTGAATCCCTTAACTTTATTTAACAATGAGTGCAGTGGCAGTCACAGGCTGTCATAGATACATTTTAAATGATCCCAACTGAGACTTAGCTAGTTTCCATGTTTCCTAGCTATGTATATTAGCTATGTATATTGTAAGTCGCTCTGGATAAGAGCGTCTGCTAAATGACTTAAATGTAAATGTAAATAATCACATGCTTCCTGGTTTTTCAGTGTTGTTTTCAGTTTAAACTGCATAATCAAAATATATTTCCCCCCAATCAGTATAAGTACTGTAGCCCCATTAACATGGTAACCCTTTGGTCTGAAAGTGGCAGCGGATMATTTTAATCACTTTCCTACATTAACTGCTTATAGTGTTTTCTTTTTTTTGTAGCAATGTAATTGGCTATACAATGTCATAAAACAGTCAATTGTGCTTTTGTTGTTAAGAGTTCCAATCAAAGGAAGAGAGAGGCTGTGCTCCGAGGCTTGCCATACTTCCTACCCGAGAAGACCCAACCAATTTTTTGAAGACATGTGGGGTATACAACCCTACAACATAAACGTATGCTTTCTCCCAGGAGTGAAATTTCCTATGAATTATGATGCACTGTAACGTTCAATGGAGTCAAGTTGAATGTCTGTCGCCATCTGAAGTGATTATAACATACAGGCCAAATCAAATGTGAACCAACTACAGTATATAAGGATGTCTCTTTAAGCAATGTTTTATTTGTTCTACTTTTACTCAACCTTTCTCCCTTGCCAGACATTCAGTTGAGAATAGTGATTTAGCATGCTTTTTGTCMAGAAGAAACAAAATCTTTATCTTGGACAACGTTATCTTGGACTGCAAAGCAACAGTCTGGACCATACATYAAACACAATACTAGGTTTGGGCGATAATACCTAACTACCATGTAAACAACTATTGATAGCTGTTGTYGACGGTTGTGAAATGTAAGTATGCTCAAGGTTTAGCATATTTGAACGTATCACACATCCCTGGTGTATGGCAGCACACAATACTGCAATGCCCTTAGTGATATGTCAAATTCCCTATTGTTTGACAATTAACAGAATTAAAAGCTGTAAAAACTATATTTCTTGTCATTTAAAAAATATAAAAAGCGATTTTGATAGGACAATTAATCCCTACACCATGCAGAGCTGATTTTGCCATTTGAACAGGAATTGCAATCAGTTTAGCTTCAACATTGTTCGTCAGTGGGCTCGCGCCGGTCCGTCTTCAATATAAACTTAGCATTTTAGGCTGTGCGTAACAACTGAATTGCTTRTTRTAGGGAATCATTGTCCTATCTAAATAACTTTTTATATTTTTTAAATAAATRTAAGCTGATCATTTAAAAAGRAAGTAGAAGAGGCGGAATTGTACACAGTGCACGTTTAATATAATGAATGTTGTCTAAGGAGCTAATTGCTAAAACATAGATAGATGAGGCTTTACATGGGTTTCCCCCTCATTTTCAGTGATGGACGACCCATGTTTTTTGCAAATAGGAAAAGAACAGACCATGTTATACCTCAACTAAGAACGCATTCTATCTAGACCTGGGAGCAATCATGGTTGACTGAYRTGCTTAAGGACCATGCTTGTTTAACRCTTCAATATGCAACAGTACATTTGCAGACAGTTTCAAAGAAAAATTCTATTGGAGGATGTTTTGTAGGGCAATGCCTCTAACATTTGCCTATTTTTGTTCTGTTTTTCAGAAGACAACTGATTCTGAGGAATTCCCCAGCGGAGTGAAAATCGGTATCCTTGTAGTTGTGGATGGAGCTGCAGCAGATGACCCAATGCCAGTTGACAATGTGGACGTTGCCCTTGTGATAGAAGAGCAGGTGATCATACATGAACTTCACAATGTCCCAAATGMCTTTGCCACTTTGATTGGACTTCTTTATTGTCTGAACATGGATTACCCAAAATGTTTGAGGTAGTCCAGAAAATATTCTTGAAGATTGGTGCAGAAAACTGTACAGCAAAAGTGCATGGGCTGAAGAACCGTCTTCTTCGTTAAGACAACTAATTGGTGTGTTTTTGTTTTACTCGCAGTAGTTGAGTTAATTTCTCGTACAACGATGCTGTTATTTGCCTAAATCTTACAAATCTCTGTTTTTGGGAAGATTTAAGTTACCCTATTTTTACGTGTGACCCTCAGTCTACAAASTACAACCGTCTTTTTGTTAGAGACCATTGATTTGCTATCATCTCTTCCCATTATTAACTACAGTGCATTCTGAAAATGTTTACAGCATGTTAGAATTTTTCACACTCAACACCAACTAGAAACCATTCTGATGGTTGTCTTTGTTCATTGTTTGATTTTGTTTTTACCATGCCATAAAACCATTTTCAATGGTGTCATTTACAAATGTGTATGGGTTTATTGGACAGTGGAATATATATWTTTTTTTGACAAAACATTTATCTTAAGAAAATAATGTTCTTAGCTGATATTGGTCAAAAGACCAATTAGTGGGAGCCCATGTAAATGCACCCAAATACTTAAAAAAAAAAAAACTTTATATTTAACAAGGCAAGTCAGTTAAGAACAAATTCTTATTTACAATGACGACCTAAGAAAACTGCTTTGTTCGGGAGCAGAATGACAGATTTTTACCTTATCAGCTCGGGGATTTGATCTAGCAACCTTTTGGTTACAGGCCCAATGCTCTAACCACTAGGCTACCTGCCGAACCCCATCTACAAATATGCATTGTTAGATTTTTTTTTCTCATGACAATCAAAATGCATTCTAGGGAACAGTACATTGTTGCAAATGTATTTGTTTGTTAATACATAGTGTAATACATGTTCTGAAATACACAATAGGACTATTTTGTTGCCATTACAATCTAGATGGAATTAATTGATTTCAATGTAAGTTGTTGAATCGATCAATGTACTCTTGATAGTAAATCAATTATTGTAAATATAAAGGCATTTTAAAATGGAAATAAGCTTTACTAAATCTGAACTTTGTTCAACTGTACATACTGGGTTATATTAAGTTTACATGTTCTATTAGTCAAAGTCATGTTGTTGAGTTAGAATAGTRATTCTCAACTTGCAGCCTGTGGCAAGCTTGTCTGTTATGTCATTAATAGTATAGTTATTTATCTGTGTGTAGCTGGTGTAGAGGAGTCAGGCGCAGGACAGCAGATATGAGTAAATAAACGTACTTTACTCAACATATATAAATGCAATACAAAAAAAGAGAGCYCACATTAACGGACCTTACTACATACAAACAATTACTCACAAACAGACATGGGGGGACAGAGGGTTAAATCATGAACAAGTAATTGGGGAATTGAAACCAGGTGTGTAAGACAAAGACAAAACAAATGGAAAATGAAAAGTGGATCGGCGATGGCTAGAAGGCCGGTGACGTCGACCGCCGAACGCCGCCCGAACAAGGACTTTGGCGGAAGTCGTGACAGTGTGGCCTGCCTGGTTAATGTGAAGTACTCTGAGCTTCAAAAAGGCCACGCAACTAGATCACTGGAAATRAGTTGAAACAACAAATCATGTTTTACTGTGTTGATGTCATGTAGCTAAGCATTTCATCACTGCAGACATGCTGCACGTGTAAAGTCAGCAACAATAAGCAGTGCAGCGCACGCACGCCTGTGTGTAGCAGTAACGTTGTGTAAAGTCAGCAACAATAAGCGGTGGAGCGGTATCCTTTCAAAATAAAAGTTTAGGTGTGGCGGTTACCATTCAAAATTATATATATTTTTAAATATATTCTATATAAGTCCCACTACCCCTTTCAAATCCTTCAAGTGACCGTTGAGAATCACTGGCATACACTCTCGTACCTGTAGACTTCCAGTCATTGCGCAAACACTAGTTAGCATTGGCTTGCGAAACTACCACTAATTGCCGGAATCTCGCAATATCCCTTTAAATGTGTTTAAAGAGGTTCTCCAACTCTCCATAAAGGAAGAGTGCATTGTGTTGCAATGATGCTATTTGTTCTACTGACTGACCCTGATATGTCTGTGTTACTGTACAGTTGGCAATGTTTTCATGCAGGGCAATACTCCGTTACATGTAGGTAGATGTCTTTTTTTGTTGTAATTTTACTCCCTTTTTCGTAATTTCCAATTGGTAGCTATGATCTTGTCTCATCACTGCAACTCCCCAACAAGCTCGGGATAGGCAAAGGTCAAGTCATGCRTCCTCCGAAACATCACCCGCCAAACCKCGCTGCTTCTTAACACCAGCTCGCTTAAYCCGGAAGCCAGCCACACCAATGTGTCAGAGGAAACACCATTCAACTGACGACTGARGTCAGCTTGCAGGTGCCCRGGCCCGCCACAAGGAGGCGCTAGAGCGCAATGAGCCAAGGAAGACCCCCGGCCAAACCCTCCCCTYACCCGGACGACGCTAGGCCAATTGTGCGTCGCCCTATGGGACTCCCAGTCACAGCCACAGCCGGTAGTGACGCCTCAACACTGCGATGCAGTGCCTTAGACTGCTGCGCCATTCGGGAACCACACACATGTGCCCTCAAAACAGCCTCAATTGGTGTCGAAAGTGTTTCACAGGGATGCTGACCCATGTTGACTCCAATGCATCCCACAGTTGTRTCAAGTTTGCTAGATGTCCTTTGGGTGGTGGACCATTCTTGAAACACACGTGAAAAACCCAGCAGCGTTGCAGTTCTTGACTCATTCAAACCGGTGCGCTTGGCATAGCCACGGGTAGGACCCTCTGATAAATTCCAATTAAAACAATATATATWTTTTTTTATAATAATAATGGGGGAGGGGAATCATCATTATTGCACTAGGTCTTTATTACTCCTGTATGAGCAGAGAAAAATTGCCCCCAAACATGTTCCCGAGACCTGGCGCCTGCACCTACTACCATAGCCCTACTGATACCTACTGTAAATCTTTTTTCTTGCCCATTCACCCTCTGAATGGCACACATACACAAACCATGTCTCAATTGTCTCAAGGCTTAAAATCCTTCTTTAAACTGTCTGTCACGATCGTCGTATGGTGGAAGAGAGGAGGACCAAGGCGCAGCGTGAAGTGAATACATTCTACGTTTAATGACACGAAACGAAGAACACTTGACAAACTAACAAAACAACGAACGAACGTGAAGCTATACTACGACAAGTGCAGACACAGGCAACTTACGTAATGACATAGACAATAACCCACGAACTACCCAATGAATATGGCTGCCTAAATATGGTTCCCAATCAGAGACAACGATAGACAGCTGTCTCTAATTGAGAACCAATCTAGGCAACCATAGACATACATACACCTAGACTAGACACTGCCCCATAAACATACAAAACCCCTAGACAATACAAACACATACATCCCCCATGTCACACCCTGACCTAACTAAAATAATAAAGAAAACAAAGATAACTAAGGCCAGGGCGTGACACTGTCTCTTCCCCTTCATCTACACTGATTGAAGTKGATTTAACAAGTGACATCAATAAGTGATCCTAGCTTTCAACTGGATTCACCTGGTCAGTCTACTTCATGGAAAGAGCATGTTTTGTACACTCTGTAAATTAAATGGTTAAAAAAATCTACGTTTCTCCATAATACCTGCTTCAGTCAATGCCCCCCTCATCTCGTGGGTGCTCATCGTGCCAGAGTTGTCAGAGTCGTGACTTTTGAAGATTTCCTACAGGACATCAAAATTATTGTCAGACTCAAATGCCAGTGATAAGTTTCAATGCAAATAAAGTTTCAGTATTGTACACTCAGCATAGCCTCTGCCTTTAATCTTACCAAATACTTCTGGATCTTAGTCCACAAAGTATGGAACTCAACCAGGCCCAACTTTGCAGTGCCATTGTGGTCAAGGCAGAACATATCATAATGTATGCCATTTAGCAGACACTTTTATCCAATGGGAACCGAGCCCACAACTTTGGAGTTGCAAGCGCCATGCTCTACCAACTGTGCCACACAAGAACAATATCCTAATACCACATGTTGAATAGTAAAATGTGTATTTTTCCATATCATATCGAGAGTTAATGACTCATGCTACTGTAGGAAAGGATACATCCAACAGACTGATGATGTGACGACAGGTCTCGAGGCTAAATCCATCAGTTTTGACGTGAGATCCTTGAAAACAGAGTAGTAAAAAGTAAAGTTTAAACTTTGTATTGTAASTAATTATAGGTCATATTTCATAGAAATTTCATAGAATTTCATAGAAACCTGGAAACAATGGACATACTATAGGTGATCTTGTGAGACATTGATTCAGCTTTGATCTAAACTTTATTAAACAAGCACCATTCTGAGAAGCGTAGCTTCGGTGCGCTCCGTCAGCAATAACGTTMCACCACTGTAGCAGAAGCTTACGTGTTGGTCTGCAGTAGGGACTCCAAGAAGCTCCTCATTAAATACACTACTGTTCAAAAGTTTGGGGTCACTTAGAAATGTCCTTGTTTTTGAAAGAAATGCAATTTTTTTGTCCATTAAAATAACATCAAATTGATCAGAAATACAGTGTAGACATTGTTAATGTTATAAATGACTATTGTAGCTGGAAACGGCAGATATTTTATGGAATATCTACATAGGCGTACAGAGGACCATTATCAGCAACCATCACTCCTGTGTTCCAATGGCACGTTTTGTTAGCTAATCCAAGTTTATCATTTTAAAAGGCTAATTGATCATTWGAAAAAATGTATAATCTTAATTTGGGTTTTGGCCACACTTTGCAACACACCATCACAATAAATGTAATTCTACATTTTTTATTTTTTTATTTCACCTTTATTTAACCAGGTAGGCAAGTTGAGAACAAGTTCTCATTTACAATTGCGACCTGGCCAAGATAAAGCAAAGCAGTTCGACACATACAACAACACAGAGTTACACATGGAGTAAAACAACATACAGTCAATAATACAGTAGAAAAATAAGTCTATATACATGTGAGCAAGTGAGGTGAGATAAGGGAGGTGAGGCAAAAAAGGCCATGGTGGCGAAGTAAATACAATAGCAAGTAAAACACTGGAATGGTAGATTTGCAGTGGAAGAATGTGAAAGTAGAGATAGAAATAATGGGGTGCAAAGGAGCTAAATAAATAAATACAGTAGGGACAGAGGTAGTTGTTTGGGCTAAATTATAGATGGGCTATGTACAGGTGCAGTAATCTGTGAGCTGCTCTGACAGCTGGTGCTTAAAGCTAGTGAGGGAGATAAGTGTTTCCAGTTTCAGAGATTTTTGTAGTTCGTTCCAGTCATTGGCAGCAGAGAACTGGAAGGAGAGGCGGCCAAAGGAAGAATTGGTTTTGGGGGTGACCAGAGAGATATACCTGCTGGGCGCGTGCTACAGGTGGGTGCTGCTATGGTCACCAGCGAGCTGAGATAAGGGGGACTTTACCTAGAAGGGTCTCGTAGATGACCTGGAGCCAGTGGTTTTGGCGACGAGTATGAAGCGAGGGCCAGCCAACGAGAGTGTACAGGTCGCAGTGGTGGGTAGTATATGGGGCTTTGGTGACAAAACGGAGTGCACTGTGATAGACTGCATCCAATTTATTGAGTAGGGTATTGGAGGCTATTTTGTAAATGATGTCATGACGTTGGCCTGGGGGTAGGTTAATGACAGTCATAAATACCTCTTCCCCCCCCTTTCCTCTCTGTCACGATCGTCTATAGTAGAGAGTGAGGAC
This sequence comes from Salvelinus sp. IW2-2015, assembly GCF_002910315.2. Taxonomy (NCBI): domain Eukaryota; kingdom Metazoa; phylum Chordata; class Actinopteri; order Salmoniformes; family Salmonidae; genus Salvelinus; species Salvelinus sp. IW2-2015. Next base: position 203,889 of record NW_019957591.1, read on the forward strand.
CAACATGCAGCGCGTGGAAAGTAAGTCATCTTCCTTTTATTTGAAGAGACCGAACACCAAACGAAACCACTTTACAAATAACAAAACAGACGAACGTGAAGCTAAACATGAACTAGTGCCTACAAGCAACATAGAACATCGACATAGACAATACCCACAAACAGCTAAAGCCTATGGTTACCTTAAATATGGCTCCCAATCAGAGACAACAATAACCAGCTGTCTCTAATTGAGACCCATTCAGGCAACCATAGACTTCCCTAGACAACTACACACAACCATAGACACAGCTAGATACCTATACTAAACATAAACCCAACTACTCTAATAAACCCCTAAACTTACAACCACCCTAGACACTACAAAAACACATACACTCCCCATGTCACACCCTGACCTAACTAAAATAATAAATAAAACAAAGAATACTAAGGCCAGGCGCGTGACACTCTCCCTACTCTACTGATGTGACATTTTAGAAAACCCTTTGGTTAACATAGAGATTCTGGGAACATCAGAAGTTGGGGGGAAATGAACTATATCTGGTAATCCGACCATTTGAAACATATGCGGTGGTACTTAATGAGGACAGAGGGCGCTGTTTTCACTTTGGGGGAAAATTGTGCCCAATTATAAACGGCCTCGTACTCAATTCTTGCTCGTACAATATGCATATTATTATTACTATTGGATAGAAAAACACTCTCTAGTTTTCTAAAACCGTTTGAATTATATCTGTGAGTAAAACAGAACTCATTTTGCAGCAAACCTCCTGATCAGGAAGTGGAAAATCTGAAAACGATGCTCTGTTCAGGGCCTGCCTATAAATGGGCTTGATACGTATAAGTATACATGCATGTCATACACCTTCCACTAGATGTCAATAGGCAGTGAGAGAAGAAATGGAGTGTTTATCTTGGTCTGAGGTGGAATAAAAGCTCTTGGCATGACGTGTCACACATTTCCTGTTTTCTGGAAAGCGCGAGAAGGAGCCTGGGATTGCCTTCTGGAAAGCTGTCGTTATAGACCACTAATATCTCCGGCTTTGATTTTATTTGATAAATGTGACAATATCATCGTAAAGTATGTTTTTTCAATATAGTTTTATAGATTATTGAAATTTTTTGGGACGTTAGGCGTGTTGCGTTGTGTGCCTTTGTTCAGGAAGGAGAGCTTCGCGCTACTTTGCTAGCTTTCTGTGCTAATTGACTGGAGAAGAGGACGTTCTAAAACCAAACAACGATTGTTCACGACAAAGGACCCTTGTACAACATTCTGATGGAAGATCGTCAAAAGTGGACCCATTTTATGATGCTATTTCATATATCTGTCGAACATGTGTACTATTAGGTAGCGCCCAGATTTTGGGCACGCTCTCGCTATAACATAAGCTGGATGTCGTAATGAAGTTATTTTTAGAATTCTAACACGGCGATTGCATTAAGAACTAGTGTATCTATCATTTCCTATACAACATGTATTTTGTAGTCATGTTTATGAATAGTTATTTGGTCAGAATAGGTGAGTTTTAGAAAAATATCAGCACATTCCGGGAAAAAGATGCTACGTTAGCACAATGTATAACCACTGATTTCAGCTCTAAATATGCACATTTTCGAACAAAACATAAGTGTATGTATAACCTGATGTTATAGGACTGTCATCTGATGAAGGTTTATGAAGGTTAGTGAAAATTAATATATTTTGCTGGTTTATTCGCTATCGCTAACGTGCCTATTGCTATCGCTAACGTGCCTTGATGAATGAATGCGGTAGTGTGGTAGGATATTGTAGTAAGCTAATATAATGCTATATTGGTGTTTTCGCTGTAAAACACTTAAAAAATCGGAAATATTGGCTGGATTCACAAGATGTTTGTCTTTAATTTGCTGTACACCATCGATTTTCAGAAATGTTTTTATGACGAGTATTTAGGTATTTCACGTTGGTCTCTATAATTACTCTGGCTGCTTCGGTGCTATTTTTGACGGTAGCTGTGATGGTAGCTGCAATGTAAAACTGATTTTACCTCAAATATGCACATTTTTCGAACAAAACATAGATTATTGTGTAACATGTTATAGGACTGTCATCTGATGAAGTTGTTTCTTGGTTAGTTTGGTTGGATCTTGGTTAGTTATGTTGGTTATGTGCATGCTACCTGTGCTGTGAAAAATGTCTGTCCTTTTTGTATTGGTGGGGGCTAACATAAATATACGTGGTGTTTTCGGCTGTAAAACATTTAAAAAATCGGACATGTTGGCTGGATTCACAAGATGTGTATCTTTCATTTGCTGTATTGACTTGTTAATTGTGAAAGTTAAATATTAAAAAATAATAATAAATGAATTCGCACTCTGCCTTTTCAGTGGAATGTGGGAGGAGTTCCGCTAGCGGAACCCCGGAGCAGACAGGTTAAGGTATATTATGTCAGTTCGGTTGTCATCCACCCACATTCTCATCAATGATAGAATGACATAAACTCTACTGTGGAAAGTCTGCTCATCAGAGTATCAGATTCACATGGAATTGTTGTTAATTCAATGTTTGAATATTAATTTATTTGTGAAGAGATGAAATGTAATTTTAGCTTCCAAATGAGAGATTTGGGTTTCATAAGTTTAGGGCTTGCTCAACCAGTTGCCCGCCCCTGTGAAAGACATGGG
>NW_019957591.1:209938-222639 GCF_002910315.2 Salvelinus sp. IW2-2015
AAGACTAAATACACGGACCTACACGATATAATTGACGAAATAGATAGAGATAGTGAAAGTGAACACCAAAATGAATCAAGTGAGAATGAATCCTTTGATTCTGAATTTGAGGAGATGTTCCTCTACGGGGAAGACGCAGTTTTGGATCGGTGAGTAACGTTGTTTGAAATTAATAATATCAAATATTATTCATTTGAGTTGTTTGAGATATTTGTATTTTATTTGCCTTATATAAAAATATGACTAGGACATGAAATATAAAGTACACAAGTATATTGAAATGTAGAAAGTACATATTGCTCTATATTGTGGGTGTATGTCTGTGTCTGTATAATTATTACCTAATTGTTTACATGTATATTATATCTAAAATGGAATGGACAACACCTCACCATAGTCACTTATTGTATATATAATATGTGTCTGTGTGTCTGTCTTTATTTCAGTCCCAGCGATTCTGATTCGGAGCCAAGGTGCAAATCCCCCACTGAAGCTGGTCCATCCAGCTGGACCCCTGCTGTTTCCGGCACCACACCCACCCCCGCCCGGCCATCAAGGGGTGGTAAGCCGGCGGCAAAGAAGCGGAGGAAGGGCAGCGTGGAACCGTGCAGAGCGTCCAGCGTGGAACCTGCCAGAGCGGAGGAGGACCGTTGGCACTCTGTTCTGGAGGAGGATGTGGCCCCACCACCTCCACTTTTCCAACCAAAACGCCCAGTAGGCCCTCAATTGGACCTAACTTCCAAATACAGCCCCATGCAACTTTTCCAGTTGTTATTCACCTCGGCAGTTGTTGATACCCTGGTGATGAACACGAATAAGTACGGCGCTAAGAAGCAGGAAGGCAAGACAGAGACATGGAAGGCCATTTCAGATCTGTTTTGCATACCTTTCTAGGTGGTCAATCTACATGGGGCTGTGTGAGTTGAAAACCCTGGAAAGACTACTGAAAACTCACACTCTATCAACTGCCTTTCCCTCAACGGTCATGGTCTTGCAAAAGGTTTTCTGACAATTTTCAACGGGCGCTTCACATCAGTGACCCACGAAGTTGATAAGACAACGAGACGAAACGAGGCACGGACGTTTGCATAAAGCTCTGGAAAGATTTAAAACTCTCTACCAACGATATCGTTGAGGCATGCAAGACTTATTTTCAGCCCGCCCAGAACTGTTCCATGATGAGAGAAGGTAGGCCTCAAAAGCCAAGATTGGCCTAAAACAGTACATGCGTAACAAACCGACAAATGGCGGTTACAAACTGTTTGTTTGGCCGGATTTCTGCGTGTGGATACACGTGTGCAATTTTTTGTCTATGAGGGGAAAAACAGTGTGGCGAAGTAAGGGACTCAGTTATGACTTGTGATGCAGTTATTAGTTTCCAGCTGCTAGGGAAGGGGCTACAAATATTTGTAGACAACTTCTACACAAGCCCTACTGTTCACAGACTGAGGAAGCCTGGAGATGTGGGCCTGTGCACCATTCGGACCAACCAGAGTGGGCTTTCAAAAACCAGGGTGAACGACAGACGCCATAAGAGCGACGGGTACATGAGATGGATCCGTGAAGATGGCCTGCTCTTTGTGGAAGTGATGGACACCAGAGAAGTATTCCATGTGCTCCACTATCACAAGTCCTTCGTGGGGATCACGTTGGTTATGACGTTTGAAAGGTCTAACAGGCGCTGGGACCGCCAAAAATGTCCCCATTCCAGCTGCTGTGAAGGATTAAATAAGAGCATGGGAGGTGTAGACCTATCGGATGCGCTGATAGGACACTACAATGTTCTTCACAAGACCATGAATGGTACAAGACTTTGTTTTTATCATTTTATTGACATTGGCTGTGTGAATTCCTTCATCCTCCAGAAGGAAATGGCAAGAACCTGTGGACAGCCCCCCATCTCACAGCTAGCTTTCAGGAGCTGGCTCAATCCAGGAGCTTGCTAACTACAGCAAGAAACTGTAGACCTTCTGTCCCTCTAACCTCTGTCCCTTCTGCTCCAACCAGTGGTACGCACATGCTGAAATTCATCATTGCAGGCAGAATGTGCTAAGGGAAAAAGGGGTCAGTAGGGCGGTTCGTTGTGCCCTGTGCATAAGAAGTCCCCTGTCACCTGCACCACCTGTGCTGTGACCCTCTGTTTCACACCAGAGAGAGACTGCTATGGGCTATGGCATCAGGAGTGCAACATTGTGTAGAGACTGAGAGTCTTCACATGATTGAACATTGAAGTGTAAATAGTTACCCTTGTTCTTTTTTTATGCTTATGTTTTTTTTTGTTGAAATATTCATTTTTTTTTTCTGAATTTTTCAAATATATATGGTTTTGGGTATGTTAGAATAATTGTTTGTATTTTGTATATAGTTTATTTGATCATTGTACCAATTCGGCCACTTGGGTACATTTGGGAAACTTGTGAGGGACACTGGGTGACTTCATGCTCAATGGCATGTACCTCCTCATTCCTGAAGGTATCTATCTGAAACTTTGGTCAAATACTGTTGCCTACTTATGTTCTGATTTGAAATGATCCCCGTATCATAACTGAATGTTTGGCCTTGTTGATTTTAAAGATGCAACAAAGTAAAAGAACAAAAAACGGTCTGTTGATTTCCTTGTATTTTTCTACCAGATCTATTGTGTTATATTCTCCTACATTCAATTCACATTTACACAAACTTCAGAGTGTTTCCTTTCAAATGATACCAAGAATATGCATATCCTCCTTCTAGGCTGAGCTACAGCAGTTAGATTATGGGTATGTTTTCAGGCGGAAATTGAGAAAAGGGGGGTCTATCCCAAACATTTACATGATTAGCTCAATCAGGTAATATTAATTACGGAGAAAGTATTTTATAGAATAGCATGTCATAACACTTAATCCGGCATAGCCAAAGACACGACAATGACATCGCCAAGTCGAGGAATTGTAGGATGGTCAGTTTTACGAGGTATGTTTGGCAGCATGAGTGAAGGATGCTTTGTTGCGAAATAGGAAGCCAATTCTAGATTTGACTTGGATTGGAGATGTTTTGATGTGAGTCTGGAAGGAGAGTTTACAGTCTAACCAGACACCTAGGTATTTGTTGTTGTCCACATATTCTAAGTCAGAACCGTCCAGAGTGGTGATGCTGGACGGGCGGGCAGGTGCAGGCAGCGATTGGTTGAAGAGCAATGCATTTAGTTTTACTTGTATTTAAGAGCAGTTGGAGGCCACGGAAGGAGAGTTGTAATGGCATTGAAGCTCGTCTGGAGGGTTGTTAACACAGTGTCCAAAGAAGGGCCAGAAGTATACAGAATGGTGTCGTCTGCGTAGAGGTGGATCAGAGACTCACCAGCAAGCAAGAGCGACATCATTGATGTATAAGCGAAGAGAGTCGGCCAAAGAATTGGAACCCTGTGGCACCCCCATAGAGACTGCCAGAGGCCCGGACAACAGGCCCTCCGATTTGACACACTGAACTCTATCAGAGAAGTAGTTGGTGAACCAGGCGAGGCAATCATTTGAGAAACCAAGGCTATTGAGTCTGCCGATGAGGATGTGGTGATTGACAGTCAAAAGCCTTGGCCASGTCAATGAATACGGCTGCACAGTATTGTTTCTTATCGATGGCGGTTAAGATATCGTTTAGGACCTTGAGCGTGGCTGAGGTGCATAGCGGAGAAGGTGCGGTGGGATTCGAAATTGCCGGTAATCTGTTTGTTGACTTGGCTTTCATGATCAAAGGCTACTACTAACGTTACTGCTACTGATACCACTGCTACTAGGGAGTAATAATAATAACAATAGTAATAATTATCTTGTTTATGCAGCAGTTCAAAGTGCTTTACAAGCTAAAAAGGAACTTGTAATAGATTTTAACCCAAATAATACATTACCCATAAAGGCGTGTGCGGCATGGCGGCAACTTTAAAACCAGACCAGTTTCAAAAAAAAATAAAAATGATGAGACACATAATGTTTTGGCATACGATACATCTTTAATATTATAACTGTTGACATTACCTACAATGTGGCTTACCTCTTGTTTATTTTGTAAGTAAGAGGAAGTAGTAGTCGCTAGTGCACACTTTATTTTCAGTTGTCCTGCTTTTGGTCGTACTGCATATGCTTGTTTAACATTAGTGAGTGAATGTGGACCATTGAATAGGCTTTTTTTCAACAATCTGGGCAACCTGGGTTGTTGGGTTGTACAATCTGTATCATGTGAATGGATGCTTGTGCAACAATCTCTCGCCATTGAATGGGTGATACAAGGTAGAATTTATGGAAACTTCTGCCTTCTCTAAGGCTGACAGGTCACTGCGCAATAGCGAGCAGTAGTTTCCCCAAGGTCTAGCTAGCTAGATGTAGGCTAGTTTACAGCGGCTGCARCAGGTTTTATTGAAGAGGATGTTGTCCCTAATTTGTTAGCTTCGCCCAACTCAAGATTAACTTTCAAATTATTATGCGTGTGAAACATTGTTGCAGTTAAACTTTAGATCACCGGTTGCTTTGTGTGATGAACGTGAAAAATATGTATGCAATGGATTGTAATAATTGTACATTTTGATTGGGGAATGCTTAGCCTGATGTCCAAGAATATCGGCCGTATATGTTATACAAAAAGTGTGCTCTCCTACAGTATACTACATTACATGGAGTGTGCTGAATATTAAGGTCGCAGYCCTTTCGGCATCATGAGCCTGTCACACACATTCTTTGATGTGTCACTGTTGTCGCTTTTGGTGATTGTGTGATAGTGATGGCATTAGGCATCCCGTCAGTTCAACGTCTAGTTTTGATTTTATATTTGGTTGAGTTGTCAAAAAATGTGAATTCAACATGAAATCCMCCCAAAAATCACGTCATTGGATTTAGSTTAAGTTGTGTAAAAAAAGAAAGAAAATGAAATGCCCTTATGTTGATGAATTTTGTAAATCCAATTAGTTTYCCSTGTTGATTCAACGTCATCACATATATTTTTTGTGGTTCAAATGTCGTGTAAACAATGTTGATTCAACTTGTTTTACCCCAATGGGGTGGCTCAGGCTTGTTCGATTCAGTTGGGTGCATTAAGTGATGCWATTTTTTTGTTGTTTTTCTCGATTTTTTGGGTTCGGTACAATGTGTTGGAAGGTTATTTTCCCCACAGGTCCAATAGCCACGGTTTGCCACTGACCAATCCAGTGACAAGAGTGTGTAACCCTTTAATAACAAATCTAACCCTTTATTTCTGAGAGTGCAAACAGAAACTTGTGGCAAACAGATCTTTAAATCTGGATGTCCAGATAATCATTATCTATACTTTTAAATTGATGCAGTGTGCCTCTCATATGGACTACCTATAGGCCAAGCATGCTTGTTGTCAAACCCTGGGTCCTTTTACTCCTCCATGTTGTGCCAACCACCACGTCCTKGCCACCACCACTCAGCCCACCATCACAAAATGTCAGTGTGCTGCTCAGTGATATATATTACCCTCTTCCAGGAATGTGAATCATCCAGCGGGATGCTGTGACACACTCATGCCATTTTGGTGACTTATCCCGCCAGCTTTGCCCTTGGACCAAATTCTGAATATAATCATGTTGACACTTGTGTTCTGTTTGGTCGCCAGAATTCAAATAAGAGCAAATGATAAAACCAGGGCCCTAGGGGGTCCTGATGCTAGATCAACACTAGGGTCGACTAGGGTCAACTAGGATCGACTAGGGTCGGAGACCTGTTACCATTGGCGAGCGGTGACAGAAATCCTCCCGCAGGCAAGTCAAATGAGTTCGATGCAGCCAGGGTATAGTAACATTTAAAATTGTTATTACCGGGAAATCCCACGGGGTTGCAGTTTGGGGGGAAAAATCCAACGGAAGCAGAAAGGGGTGAATATTGACCGTCTTAAACGTACATTTTATTGACACAAAAACAAACATCCATGTTATTATAATTTTTTCTTGAAATAACAATAGACTATTCTGATGCTACAATAGAATAAATAAATCCGCAGTGCCACCTACTAAGAGTTTTAGTCTGTATCGTCCTCACTCAAATGTTTTCAAACGACTCTCCTTAACTCCTTTCTGTGCTCAGGTCTATTGGGTTGCTGAGATTTCTGAACACACCCATCTCCGTTGTTATCTCAATGTATTAAGAATGTCTGTAGTTTCACACATTGCAACACTGACAAGTAAATACATAATACTGGATACATAAATAAAATGTAATGCATAACACATTATTTGGCATGTGTACTATGTATTATAATACTGGTGAATGCATTTAAACAACATTGCAAATCTCCAGTGTATCGGCAAAAGATGATGCTTTACTGTCAAATCATTTAGGATGCGTTGAGTTTGCAATACTCCCATGAAGATGCATCCATGTTTTTGGGATTATCACTCAGCTACACAGCTATTTCATGAAATGTACCACGAGGCAAAATAACGATTTAAAACAAAAATTACATTACATGACATGACATATAATAATGGTCAAATATAATTTGGTCTGGCTTTGCCGTTTGTTCACTTTAGAAGATATTCCTTAGAGGGTCTGAAAAAAAGAACAGAAATGTTTGCATCATAATATAAAAACACAATAGCATGATGTGTGTATGATGTCAGCCTGTCTCCCTGTGTCAGAAAAATCACAGAAATTGGGGACCATATCAACTGAGTATCATATTATTAATAATTCATGAATATTTAAAGTACATCAACTGAGGCTAATATACAGTATCTTAAAATMCCAATAACTCACAATTGTTTTGTTAGAAATTAGCATAAAAACGTTGTACTGTACATCAGTTAAAAACGCATGAAACTAACATGCTAATATCCAAGCAGGACCTACTGTACCAATGAAAGACTATTGAGGAGTTCATGAATTGAGATGTCTTCATTGGTTTGCTGTGAGGAAGGCTCGCTCCTAATGGATAATTCTGGAATAGTAGGTTCCTCCAAGCTAGAATTCAAAAAGTAAAACCATCAGTATTCAATTTGTTTTGGAGAACAAATTAGTTTTAATAGACATTGGACCTACATTCAGGCTTTATACATTCAGGCTWTGGGGCGGCAGGGTAGCATAGTGGTTAGAGCATTGGGCTASTAACCGAAAGGTTGCAAGTTCAAATCCCCCAAATCTGTCGTTCTGCCCCTGAACAAGGCAGTTAACCCACTGTTCCTAGGCCGTCATTGAAAATAAGAATTTGTTCTTAACTGACTTGCCTAGTTAAATAAAGGTTAAATAAAGGTAAAATAAATACACTGTTTAAATTATATTGTCCAGTCTTTTATGTTAAAAAACTAGGCCTGTCCTGGTTCCTACCTCCTCTTGTTTGACAGCGCTGATTTCAAGTATTTCTTGATGGCCATCTGTTTTCCATAGCGACTGTAGTTGTCTGTAAACACAGTGTCTGACTGGTGTTTTACTGGCAACTGGTCCTCCAGGAGGTCATTACTACAGATGAAAATATAATTAGTCAACAAAAAATTATTACAATAACATCTTCTCAAAGCAAGTTTTACTTGTTCACTGGTTTACATATTGTTGTACCATGATATACAAGACYTTATGAATTGTTGTTGAAACATTAATACTATGGCATTATTGAATACTAGTTTCTGATTGACTTGAAGAGCATTATAGAGTGTGCATTATTTCTCAGTAATGCACGGCAATAACCAACGGCAATGAAGTAGTTTCAGCGACACATTAGTCGTTCTTTTTACCTGTTTGCTAAACAAAAACATTAGCTAAGAATTCTACTAATTTCTGATCGGCTTGAAGGACATTCTAGGATATGCATTATTTCTTGGAGGGTGCACTAATAATTCAGATGGAACTGTTAACAGGTATTTGCTGCAGAGTATGGTCTGTGCTGTAACTATAGCTGATAGAATGATGCCAAGTGGCGAAACCAACATTCTTACGTGTTCCATATTTCAGTTGATCTTTCAAGCCAAATTGAAAACACTATTGGCATTGTTGAATTCCATTTTTATAAATAGTTAGCTAGCTAATATTAAGGAGGACAAGTGGTTTGGTTAGTCACCAAGTCTATTTATTCTGTTACTACACTTTACTGTAGCTGTAGTAGTAAACTTCCTAGCAACTTCAGTGAATGTTGAACACATTTCTACCGGGCAAATTTGCGTGTGTGTGTGTGTGTTAAAATATAATCGCAGTATGGTCATGATAATCAACTCGGGGCTCTATGTGATCTCTGAAAATATGCAACCATGCGTAAGTTTGGTGCCACTTCTGACCGGGCAGTACGGACCTGCACAGGGCATTGTTTCAGGGATCTCTGCCATATTCATGGAGATTCCAATCCATAAGGACTCAAAATGTTCAGTTTAAGGGGAACTGCAACTTGGGCATTACCACAAGGACCAACCGATGGTCACTACACAGGAATAATTTYCCCCCGAAGGCCCTTCTGATTGACTACTGGGAGATTTGAGGCAGCACTAGATACTTTTTGGGGGAACCATGGCATGGTTGCTAAAAACACAAATAGGGAATCTTCGACATTAATATAACATTGAGTTACGACCCATTGTAACGTTCTTTAATCCAAATCATGTTGCGGTAATAAGAGAAATGTGGCAATATAAGTGAGATATAACGTGTCAAACATAGTACCTCACATACTACTAAGGCCTCATAAACACATTTGACGAGTCAGTCAAGCCAAATTGTGGTGGTATGACATCGGTAGAGTGATTCAATCGCCAGGATGAACTGGCAGGATCGCAAATGCGACATTGTTATGATAAACTTCTATGAACTTCTCAGCTGTAAAACTTCAATTCACACCATGGGTGTTGATTTCGGGCAACCTACCTTAGCGCTGCCCCGGCGTCCCTATTTGAAATTTAACGTACTGATTGACTACATAATGAATGTTAGAAATAGAGGTATAGACCAAGATAAATTAGAGTCCCTCAGAGCACAATTCATGGTTACCATATGAAAGTTGTACCTGACTCGCTTTGCAATCAAGGATTCAAGGTAGTCCTTGGCCGAAAGCTGACCTAAAAGTTTGCTGTAGCCACTTGTGAAGAGACCATCTGCGTGTCTTTTTGGTCTAAAAAAAAAAGATTAATAAAATGCTTTCAGATTGAGATTCAGGACAAATTCTGTTAAGTGTCAATAGTTACATGAATTAACTTTTGATTGTTGCAGACAGGATGTCAAGAGCAGATTATTCAGCAAAATGTCATAGTCACAAAGTATTAATTGCTGGTGACGGGCACTTTAGGACGTTCGACATTTACTGCTAAGAACTTTARCCTCATCAGGTGGTATCCACTATTTAGTGTGCAAAAGTTAAACTGTGGGAACCTGAATATGTTGGTGGACCCTGATGTGAGGTCAATGTTGCCTTATTATTATCATTGGCTAACAACACAACACATTACATTTTTTATTGTAATACAGACTTGGCCCATCAGAAAACAGATATCAACAAATACCTGTATGACAGACGTGCATTAAAATCCATAGGAGGAACCAATTTCATTCGATTCTGTGCTGAGAAACATAAGTGAGGGACTGATTTCATCACAAACCATGTAACTAAGTGAWTGTGACCATTACCTTGCAATTATATCATAGAGAAGTTTAAGGGTTTCCATGTCATTTATTGACAGACTCTGCTCCCAGTCACCCTTTCCATCTGTCTCAACAGTCCCTGACCTATAGAATGGAAGCAATAAGTGAGTCCATCGTCACATSAAATTCAATATACATAATTGACCAATTACATTATTATTTAATTTCTCAATTGCTACATAGTCGAATTCACCAAATGTTTTATGTGATAACGTTTTTCTTTTGAGTTTCTTCTTAAAAGTTCCCTTCGGATGGCAGAAATGAATCTAAACATACACTATATTTAATACGCACCAACAATTTCCAATCAGAATAATTTAGCAAGACCAGAATCATTTAAACATTGTTTTAGTACCGACAGTCAGATAGCTTGTTTATGATAACCATGTAACCATATAGCAAATGTGTCTATCTATCAGCGACTGTAACAAGATGCTTTTCAAGTCAGCTTTTCTTTAAATGATCAGTAAGAGTATCTCAGAACAGAAGTCAGAACAAAATCATAAAATACCGTTACCTGACTGAGTATGCGGCGACAGCAGGTAGACTCATGGTCCTGGTACACAGCATACTGCATAGTGCCATCAAAAAAAGTCGATGAAAGCTGTTCGTCTGTGCCATAACGCTCTGCACATGCAGAGACAGAATAATAGCATTGTATTTTTCTCCTTCTTGATCACCATTGAGACAATTACTTTATCATTGCTGTTAAGCTTAACATTTAAACTAAATTAAATAAAAATAAGCCGTCTTGTATTTCTTTAAGTAAATCAGGTTGTATATATTGCACAATGCAATAGACTCACATGCATCAACAATCACCGTGGGTCGGCTGGGTTGCTGTCCACAGTGCTGAAAGAAAAGTTTCTGTATTATTCAAGCCGTGGTTTGGATCTGGTCAAATGAACCACCACCTTTCACTGACTCTGTATCTATTATTTCCTTGCTTTCTAAGTATGGAACGCAATCACAGTAGTGACGATACGTCATCATAACAATTCCCAATGCGCTCGTCGCAGRCTTATTAAGAACGGACAGTCCGGACTTCGTAGTTGGCCCTGACATCACGAGCCAAAAAGGTCAGATTATTACAGAAGGCAGGGCTAAATGTGATATGATGATGATGGCCCTTCTGATATTAGTATTGTCAAAATTCATTCTGTTTAATTGTCTTCAAAATGTTCCATAATGGAGCCCACTGGGCACACACTGATTGAATCAACGTTCTTTCCACGTAATTTCAATGAAATGATGTTGAACCAACGTGGAATAGATGTTGTCTGTGCCCAGTGGGAGGCTTATTGTTGCACTGAGTGTACAAAACATTAGGAACACCTTCCTACTATTGCGTTAAACCCCCTTTTGCCCTCAGAACAGCCTCAATTTGTCGGTGCATGGACTCTACAAGGTGTCGAAAGCATTCCACAGGGATGCTGGCCCATGTTGACTGCAATGCTTCCCACAGTTGTGTCAAGTTGGCTGGATGTCGTTTGGGTGGTGGACCATTCTTGATAAACACGGGAAACTCAGACAGAGAGGGATACAGTTCAATCATTGTCCAAAATTGGATGGATTGGGGTTTAAAAAAAGCAGACAAAGCTGGCGCTACAGTAGTGTGGAGGAAAGACAAATATGTGACAGAAGCCTACCATCAATTAGACAATGACGAATTCTACCAATCTCTTACCTTCAACCCTACAGAGGACCTAAAAACTGAATTGAAAGGGATCCTCACAGAAGCTAAGGAGAATGGCTACATTTCAGAGTTCAAATTTATTTTCAATGGCAGTCCGGCATATGGCTTCTTTTTACCTTCTTCCAAAAGTCCACAAAATCTTGAAAATCCCCCAGGCAGACCAGTCATTAGTGGTAATGAAAGTCTGACAGAACCCATCTCTAAGTACATTGATTACTTCATTAAGCTTTTTCTGCCATCACTCCCAGCCTATCTTCAAGATACCACAGATGTTCTGAACAAAATTAAGGGATTGAGCAATATAGGTACAGCTTCCTTTTTAGTCACCRTGGAYGTGGAGTCTCTATACACCACCATTGAACATGATCAAGGATTGGCAGGTATGCACCATTTCTTGAGTACCCGGCCTGAGACTGAAATGCCTCCTACAGAATTCATTGTCTCACTGACTAAATGGACTCTTAAAAAAACATCTTTGTCTTACAGGACCGTATTTTTAAACAAGTCAAAGGATGTGCCATGGAAGCATTCCTACAGCCCTTCCTACGCTGGTTTGTACTTGGGTAAATGGGAAAATGACTTCATTTTGGATCCTTCTAATAACCAGTTCTTTGACTGGATTATGTGGTGGGGACGCAATATATTGATGATGTTTGCCTGTTCTGGTACGACTCAGAAGATGAACTTATTTCCTTCCACCAATACCTTAACAGAATTAACCCTAACATCAAACTAACTATGGAGTACAGCAAGGATAACATTAATTTTTTGGACCTTGACATCAGTAAAGATGACAAAGGTTGTTTGCACACATCAATCTTTAGGAAGCCTACAGATGAGAATACCATTCTGAGGGTAGACAGCTTTCACCCCAAAAGGCTAAAAGAAAACATTCCATATGGCCAATTCCAAAGAGTCCGCAGAATTTGCGATCAGGAAACAGACTACAGTATCAAATCTGCTGAATTGGAGAATCGCTTCTTGAATCGGGGCTACAGCGTTGAGGTCCTGAAAGATGCAGGTATAAGGGTCAGACGACTTGACAGAGAACTTGTCGTGATTGGGAGTGCCTCGTGATACATCCAAGAGAGTGTACTTTGTTACAAAATACAGCGCTGAAGCAGAGCACATTAAAATAATCATAAAAAATWATCGCGGAATCATCGAAAGCGATACGCTACTACGCCAAGTCTTCCCAGAGCCACCAGTCATAAGCTTTAAGAGATGTCCTACCCTAAATGACAAATTAGTCCACAGTTATCTTCCTGCTGACTCTCAAAAAAATTGTCCGGACCATAAACCCAAGGGCTCTTAAATGCAACCAGTGCAACCATTGCAGAAATATTGCAAAGAAAAAGTATTTTGTTTCTAAAATGGAGTATCACGTCAAGCATTTCATTAACTGT